>NC_064760.1:46779645-46821238 GCF_011397635.1 Epinephelus fuscoguttatus
TGCATGGATGTATTTAAGGAAAATAACGATGTGCAGGCATCATGGAGGTATAATAATAACATTGCATGCTTGCAGCCTGCCGGGGTCCTGCCCGTATAAGTGGCGTTGCGTATTATCTTGCAACCAGAAACAAAACAATGAAAAAACAAACAAATGAAGGAGAAGCTGACACCAAACAGACAATGGGAAAGTGTAAGTTTGCAGACTCCTGGCTGGAGATGGACGAGTTTAAACTATGGCTAAAGCCATTAGCTGGAAATATTTGGGAGGCTTATTGCTCATATTGCAAAAAGAAAACAAGCGTAGTCTCGATGGTGATTAATGCCATGAGGTCTCATATGCACGGCTCTAGCCACAAGACAGCCGTTAGCGGCACTGGGCAACAGTGGTCTATCACCGGATTTTGTGCTCAACCAGCGACAGCGACAACGACACCACAACCCAGTAACTGTTCCACGACAGCTTAACTACCCAGCACAGCCACAGGGTCGCTACTCCTGCCTCGCCGGCCAACATCAGGGTAGCACTGGGCGGCTCACCAACGCTGCGCGCAGAGGTGATCTGGTGTCTGAACACAGCGGTGAATCACCATTCACTTAACTCGAATGAAAGAATTGCCGACATTTTGAAGTCAATGTTTCCAGATTTGGACATTGCTAAGACTTTCACCTGTGGCAAGGACAAAACTGGATATATCATGAGATTCGGGCTAGCATCCTATTTTAAGCAGCAGTTTGTTGACACCATCAACAACGCTGGCCCGTTTCTGTTAATGTTTGACGAGTTCCTCAACCAGTCAACAAAGACGTGTCCAATGTCCAACGTGACGTGTCCAATCCAGATATCTGGGCTCACAATTCCCGGGACACGGAAAAGCTCAGGACCTCTTGCGTCACATCAAAGTAAGTGTATCTACTGGTCTACTAGCATTTCATTTTTTTTTCTTTCTGTGTGTGTATGTGTGTGTTTGGTTGGTTGCTGTGGTTGCACCTTCAACCAGCAAATTGTCTCCATCATTCTTGGGTAGTGAAGTTGGCTAATCAGGCTAGCAGTTAACTTAAGCTTGAATGGATTGGAAGTAACTGGAGCACATTACCCTGGATGTGAATATTGACATGTTTGTTTAGTAGTCTACAACTTGGTTGTTTCAGGTATTAAAAAAATGCTGGTATGTTCATATTGTATTTTTGCTTCAGGAAATTTTAACAACAAACTGCTGTATTTCTAATAATTATTTACATAACATAATTAAACGTAATAATGAGTGACAAAATTGCTGTTGTTACATCTTGCTGAATGTCTGAATCCAAAGTGTGTGTGTGTGTGTGTGTGTGTGTGTGTGTGTGTGTGCGGGGGGGGGGGGGGGGTTAACAGGTAAAGTATTTAATGCATTTTTATGTATGAAAAGTGCTATATAAATAGTTTGATTAGATTTGATTTTAATGCCTGTGTATTTCAAGAATAAACACATATATTAAAGGCATATTGTCAGTGATAAACTTCGTGATAAAATTCCTGTCGATTCACAGGAATGTGCTGCAAAACTTAATATAAGGCAGCTTGTCTCCATCAGCATGGATGGCCTCAATGTCTGTTTGAAGTTGGGAGACCTTCTCCAGAAGGACCATGCAGAGCTGCATGGAGCTCAACTGGTCAAGGTTGGAAGCTGTGGGCTTCACACCCTCCACAATGCAGTGAAGGCAGGCTTTACCATGTGGCAGCTGGACAAGCTCCTTCGGGCACTCCACTACGTCTTCCACAATGTTCCTGCTAGGAGGGAGGACTTCACTGCCTTGACTGGGTCCACCTGCTTTCTGCCACCATCCTGTGGCCACAGATGGGTTGAAAATCTCCCTGTGGCCGAGAGGGCAGTTCAGGTTTGGCCAATGATTACGAAGGCAAAATGTTTATTTACTATTTAACCTACTCCCCAATTTTTGATAGTGCTACATTTCTTATAATGTACTACTTTTCTTTGCACATATGTTTTGTAAAATTGTTATATAGCAAATATATTTGAATATATCCCACAAGCTTACATGATTGTCTCATTGAGAGATGTCAGGGAAGAATTTTCACAGTTTTTCTAAATTGGGCTCACCTGGAACAAAAACGGAAGAAGAAAGAGACAGCCAACCAGAGCCTCAAGAGGAAAGCAGCTGAAGATGAGCTAGAGGAGCTGAAAAAGAAGAGAAAAGTCCTAAGAGAGGTGTGCAGCACACTGCAAAAAGATGCTGATCAGCTAGTAGAGCAGACAGAGGGGAAATCAGGATCACTAATGGCCCAACTGATCACAAAGTCCAACACCTTGAGGAGGAGACACAAGGAAAAAACTAAATGAGCTGATGCAGACTGAAAAGCGGGCAGAAATTAAAGCAAATGAACTGAGGCACATGTTATGAGCTTTGATTGGCCTCTATATTATTGGCTGACCGAGGAGGTGTCGTGGAGTTCCTGTGTTCCTGGCTGACTGAGTTAATGTTATTGTAATGTAATGTTATAATGTTATATATGCATGCGCACACATGCACACACAAACACACATACACAGCACTTACTCACTGTGATGTCACCCATTGGTTTGTGGTCTATATTTTAATAAACCTTGCCATTGGTTTAATTTATTCTTTCGAGCTTTGTTCCTTCCCACTATGGTTGCGCTCTATAGATATAATTGAAGTGGCGATGAGGTCTTAAAACATTTTGAGAGGGTCTTTAAAAAGTCTTGAAAAGGTATTGAAATTAACTTCAGGATCCCTGCATATACCCTGAAGAATAGTTCACAAACAGACAAAGAATCACACATGGAAGTAAAGTGCGGAGTTAGCAGTAATGCCATAAAGTCCAACCACCAGATGGTGGGTTTAGCTACATTTGTTCTGTAAAAACGAGAGCATGATTGGTATTAATTTAGCTGCTCATGGTCTGTTGTGCTCCCTTTCATCAATGTCTGTGTGTAAACAGTGTTAATGTTGGTCAGAGACTATTACTGCCCTTGCTTGATGTGTTGGTTAATTAGGGACCGAGCCTGAAGGCAGAGAAGAGTCCTCGCCAATATTGTTTTTGCTGCGTTTATTATTATTATTAGGGACCTCGGCCGAAGGACGAAGTCCCTCTTGTTTCTGGTGGGTTTATTATTAGGGACCTCGGCCGAAGTATTCTTTATTATTCTTTCTCCCACCGCCTCTTTGAGCTGGAATTTGACCCCCTAAACATGTCAGACCTGGCAAAAATTTTTAGAAAATCAAAAACTTAACCCCTATAGTGCCAAAATGGGCTCTCTAGTGCCACCTAGGCACACTAAAATGGCCGCTGTGGCCCGTAGGAATGTCGTAGAAAGATCAAACCAAAACTGGCGTATTCGTCTCATCAAGATCTACAAATCACGAAGCTGACACCCCTGACCTAAATCCAACAGGAAGTTAAGTATTTGCCCTTTTAAAGTAAGATTTTGCCCCAAAACTGCTCTTCCTAAAAAAATCAATTCCTCCTACACCATTTATTGTATCGGCTTCAAACTCGCACACATGACAGATCAACTCATGCTAATCAGATCTTCTGTATAACTTTTTCATTACTCCAACAGTTTTGATTTTATGGGCTCCTGAAGGTGACATGTCACAAAACGTCCTGACGATCTTCGAAAGCTGTCCCATAGGAAATGAATGGCAGCAGGGGGAAAAAGGGACCAATCTTTGGGCTTTGTCTAGCCTTTACAGCGTCTCCATACTTTGTGCTACAGACTCCATTCGAACTCTTAAATGTTGCCACAAATGTTGCCACACACAAATGTTGCCATGCATCTATTCACTCATGTTTTCATCTTTTTCATATCTATTACCGTTTTTAATCTGTGCCTCTCAAAGTACTATGAGCAAATGTGGAGAAATTGTCAGTTTATAATGGGTGTGTATTGCACGGAATGCTGTGAGCTAGAGTGGAGTGGGCTCTAAAAATCGTCTAAAACTTTTGTCTTTAACTGGCTGCCATGGCCACAATTTTCACTGTACATACACAATTTATACAAAAAATGTAGGAAAATTTGTCCTGGTCACAGATATGTTGATATGGAATCTCTCACGTACACATTTTTGCTGAGTGGCTCCAAATCGAAGGGAGCACCGATTTTTTTCTCATTCACTCCCATGTAAACCGAGAGGAGAAATTTCAGCTGAGGTGCAACACATTTGTAACTCGCTCGTGTGACCACATTTTTGACTCTCCACATGTAAAACATGACACGTGCGTTCTCTCTCACCATCATTTTATTTTCATGATTGGACCAACGGTTTGGGTATTGAAAGAACTTGTTTGAGAAATTTCAAACCCATATTAAACAGCCTTTGCTGATCTGCTCATGAGCTCTCTGTGTGCCCCTCAGGTGCAGGCAAGTCATTAATTGCCATGACAACGGCTGCATACACAGACACGCACACACAGCTCTCTGTGTACGTGTCTCACAATCCTTAAAGGACAGATTACAGCAGCAGAATCTTCATTTGAAACAGCAAATACACATTATTAACCCCTAAAGTGCCAAAATGGGCCCTCTAGCACCACCTAGGCGCACTAAAATGGCCACTGTGGCCTGTAGGAAGGTTGTTGAAAGATCAAACCAAAACTGGCGTGTTTGACTTACAAATCACGCGCACACCCATGACCTAAATCCAACAGGAAGTGAGCTCTTTGCCCTTTCAAAATAAGATTTCGCATCAAACGTGCTCTTAAAAAAAACATCTTCTCCTACACCGTTTATTGTATCGGCTTTAAAGACGCACACATGCCAGCTCAACTGCTGCTAAACAGATCTTCTGTATAACACTATCTCTCTCACCATCACATTATTTTGATGATTGGACCAACGGTTTGGGAATGGGAAGAACTTGTTCGAGGAGTTAAGTCTCCACTAAAGCCCAGCATACACTGTACGATTTTTAAAATCTTGCTGTTAATACCAGCTCACACTGTACGGGTGAATCGTCTGCGATGTGTGGCCAAAGCTCACAATTTATGTGCTCACACTGCACGTTCCGATCATCAAGCATGATCAGAGAGCTCACGCTGTATGGGTGAAAACGGCTCGTCGGCCCCAGCTGACTGTCCTGACCGTTGACAGCTGTCAATAAAGATACATTTGAAAGCTCCAATTTGTTCCGGAAGCGATGTTGCCAATGAAGCAGGACAAGCAGTTTGCTTTAATGATTTGTGCTATACTGTGTGCCAAAACGTCCAAAAAGAAGAGGCGTCAGCGCATATGGACTCACAGATGGCTTAAGGGCCGTGGACAGTATAGTTTGTCAATTTTACAACGAGAGTTGGAGATAAGCCGGCCGTTACTTTACTGTTAGCTTGATAACAACTGCACGCAAACGTTCCCTGTTGTGCGGTAGCTATTAGCCCCAAATCTTACTTTCTACGTTTTGACTTCACATCACAAACATTTGTTTTAATCAGGAGACATAATTAACTTTCTGTCCACCAGCTAGTGGCCAGTAAATGTTAAAGTTTTACCAGCCACACGCAATAGATTTCATCACCAGTTTGCACGAACAACTTTAAAGCAGATGTGTATTTCTGTAGCTGGGGTTAAGCTGTGGAATTCCTTACAGAGTGATTTAAAGGGCTGTTTGAACATATTTCAGTTTTAAAAAATGTTTAAAGAAAGAATAGTTGCATTGTACGAACTTGATAGTTAGATTTCTATATTGTGTACGAGTGTTGAGACAGAATTTATTTCTGTTTTCCTTTCATGTTAATGTTATATTGACTATAGAGTAACTGTAATCGGGTAGACCATCTGTTTCTATTGTTTGTGTTTTGAGTGAGGGGCAGGTAAAATAAGATTTTCTTCTTCCTGCTGCTTTTCGGTCAAGGAGTATGTTTTAGTTGATAGTTGTTTTTTGTTTGTATGATTTTGAATATTGCCATGATTGGAACAAATAAATGAAATGATATGAAATGAAATGAAATGAAATACACTGTACCTGTCACTTGCATATTTTACTAGCATTTGGCTGGTGGGCCTAAATGTTGCTGACTTACAACTCTTGTTGTAATTATTGTCAAATTGTAGCCTAGCCATACTGTATGTGCGCACATCAATAAACATTATAACTTTGCTTTATGATATTATCAGCAATACACAAAAACACACTGACATATGTCACCGCCAAACATGCCTTAACATCACAACACTACCCTAAACTCAAAACAAATTGATCTTGTCAGCTTAATCATGTCACCAAGCTTCTGAAATTATGTTTTAATTTTGAACCCTGTCTGTCTGTATATATGTATGTATGTATGTATGTACAGTACAGGCCAAAAGTTTGGACACACCTTCTCATTCAATGCGTTTTCTTTATTTTCATGACTCATTGTGGACCAACCCACCAAGTTTGGTGATGATAGGTCAAAGGGTGTGGGAGTTATGGCCAATCAATTCTAAGCTCCGCCCACAGCCAAGATTCATTGGTCCGTGGCGGCCATGTTTTTTGACCAATCTGGCTCATTTATAATAGAAATGTGTCTTGTCATCCCCCAAAGCCATGTACCAAATTTGGTGTTGATGGAGTCAAAATTGTAAAAGTTTATGTCATTTTACTGTTTTTCAAATTATGCAAATTATTATTAGTTATGTTATGTACTTAACAAAAAAAGGTGAAATAACTGAAAACATGTTTTATATTCTAGTTTCTTCAAAATAGCCACCCTTTGCTCTGATTACTGCTTTGCACACTCTTGGCATTCTCTCCATGAGCTTCAAGAGGTAGTCACCTGAAATGGTTTCCACTTCACAGGTGTGCCTTATCAGGGTTAATTAGTGGAATTTCTTGCTTTATCAATGGGGTTGGGACCATCAGTTGTGTTGTGCAGAAGTCAGGTTAATACACAGCCGACAGCCCTATTGGACAACTGTTAAAATTCATATTATGGCAAGAACCAATCAGCTAACTAAAGAAAAACGAGTGGCCATCATTACTTTAAGAAATGAAGGTCAGTCAGTCCGAAAAATTGCAAAAACTTTAAATGTGTCCCCAAGTGGAGTCGCAAAAACCATCAAGCGCTACAACGAAACTGGCACACATGAGGACCGACCCAGGAAAGGAAGACCAAGAGTCACCTCTGCTTCTGAGGATAAGTTCATCCGAGTCACCAGCCTCAGAAATCGCAAGTTAACAGCAGCTCAGATCAGAGACCAGATGAATGCCACACAGAGTTCTAGCAGCAGACCCATCTCTAGAACAACTGTTAAGAGGAGACTGCGAATCAGGCCTTCATGGTCAAATAGCTGCTAGGAAACCACTGCTAAGGAGAGGCAACAAGCAGAAGAGATTTGTTTGGGCCAAGAAACACAAGGAATGGACATTAGACCAGTGGAAATCTGTGCTTCGGTCTGATGAGTCCAAATTTGAGATCTTTGGTTCCAACCGCCGTGTCTTTGTGAGACGCAGAAAAGGTGAACGGATGGATTCCGCATGCCTGGTTCCCACTGTGAAGCATGGAGGAGGAGGTGTGATGGTGTGGGGGTGTTTTGCTGGTGACACTGTTGGGGATTTATTCTAAATTGAAGGCACACTGAACCAGCATGGCTACCACAGCATCCTGCAGCGACATGCCATCCCATCCGGTTTGCGTTTAGTTGGACGATCATTTATTTTTCAACAGGACAATGACCCCAAACACACCTCCAGGCTGTGTAAGGGCTATTTGACCAAGAAGGAGAGTGATGGAGTGCTGCGGCAGATGACCTGGCCTCCACAGTCACCGGACCTGAACCCAATCGAGATGGTTTGGGGTGAGCTGGACCGCAGAGTGAAGGCAAAGGGGCCAACAAGTGCTAAAAACCTCTGGGAACTCCTTTAAGACTGTTGGAAAACCATTTCAGGTGACTACCTCTTGAAGCTCATGGAGAGAATGCCAAGAGTGTGCAAAGCAGTAATCAGAGCAAAGGGTGGCTATTTGGAAGAAACTAGAATATAAAACATGTTTTCAGTTATTTCACCTTTTTTTGTTAAGTACATAACTCCACATGTGTTCATTCATAGTTTTGATGCCTTCAGTGAGAATCTACAATGTAAATAGTCATGAAAATAAAGAAAACGCATTGAATGAGAAGGTGTGTCCAAACTTTTGGCCTGTACTGTATGTAGGCGGACGATATGAAGGGATTTCGCGACCTTCTAAGAATGTCTGTGGAGGACTTCAGTCACCTTCTGGACAAAGTAACACCTATCATCCAGAAGCAGGACACCCATCTAAGAAAGGCCATTAGCCCAAAGGACAGGCTCTCTGTGAAATTACGGTTCATGGCTACAGGTCAGTCTACAGTACACACAAATCTTGATAGTGTGGCTGGACAATGTACAATAATATAGGGTGTACAAATCATAGAAATATTGATGTAGTATGTGACGTCTATAATTCTCTTGTTTTTATGATGCTGTCAGCAATAAATATGCAGTTTTCATGCATTAAGACAGTAATAAGATTTTGTGGTGGAAACCCAATGAGAGTGGACTTTTTTTTTCTGAAAAGATGGAATTGAATGAATTACTGGAGAAACTAAGAGAAACATGATGCTACATTTTTTCATGTATCATTAAGTCCAAGAAGAAAGCAACCAACACCAACAAATGAGTAACATTTTGATTGATGAAGAATAACAAAATTGTGTATTAGAATAATGTCATTCTCATGTGTCATTTAATGTAAATACAGTGTATGTCTCTGCTCACTATTATTCCACTTTGCCTGAATTGTCATTGAAGAATCTGTATTCACTTTGACAGGTGAAACATTCAACTCATTGAGTTTCCAATATCGGATTGGAAGCACAACTCTGAGCAGGATTGTTATGGAGACCTGTGCAGCCCTAACTTATGTGCTACGCGAGGATTTCCTGAAGGTAACACAGTCAGAAACACTTACGGCCCTAACTGTACGTCACATGATCTGTGATGGCAGGAGGGTATGGTGTAGCCTCAAAAATCAGGGATGCAGGAAGTAGGGGTCCTGAGGGGGCTGTAGCACCCCCTACTGGCTGTAGCTGCAAGGCAAAACTGTTTACTAAACAAATCGATAAAAAAACATGTATTTTTTGAGTGTAGCATTTTAGCGTAAGCTGGCTGAGAAACATGGTTATGTGTTAAATGGTTGAAATCCACCCTTTGTTATGTTTTATATTTCATTTCATTTCAGAACATCCATTGTATTTTCTGTGTATCTGATGCATAAACACAGACAGGTTAGATGTGTAACTTGTTATCTGTCTCTCAATTTCCTGCCTAACTGGTTACAGGACGTATGAATTTATTATTTCATTTAGTATATGTATTTCTTGTTTCTGTCACAGATCTGTAGTGTGACACACTTTGAATAAGAGTGAGCAATAATCATGTTATTATTATTATTATTATTATTATTATTAGGGTTCTAACCCCGAAGGGGTAGAACCCTTCAAAGATTGTACCAGTTTATTATTATTATTATTATTATTATTATTATTATTAGGGTTCTAACCCCGAAGGGGTAGAACCCTAATAATAATAATAATTTGCATAATTTGAAAAACAGTAAAATGACATAAACTTTTACAATTTTGACTCCATCAACACCAAATTTGGTACATGGCTTTGGGGGATGACAAGACACATTTCTATTATAAATGAGCCAGATTGGTCAAAAAACATGGCCGCCACGGACCAATGAATCTTGGCTGTGGGCGGAGCTTAGAATTGATTGGCCATAACTCCCACACCCTTTGACCTATCATCACCAAACTTGGTGGGTTGGTCCACAATGAGACTTGGAAGCTGCCTACCAAAGCATTTTGAGCTCAGCCTATAGGGGGCGCTATAAATGCCACACATCTGTATCTCAAAGACCATTGGATGGAATTTCACCAAATTTGGTATGCATGCTCTAGGAGTGGCTATTAACTAATATCTTGAGTGCCATGTTGATAGGTGAAAGTGGGCGTGGCCTATTCGTCATTAACCGTCATAATTTGCGTTTTATTAATTTATGACCAGCTGGAAGGACCTAGGGACATTAAACGTGGTACATGGACTATAACTGACATCCAAATACTGCTCAAAAAATTTGGTCCCAATCGGCCTTATGGGGGCGCTATAATTATCTCCAGATTTCTCCCAAAATGATCATGATCATGGAACTGTGATTGCTTAAAGATTAAAATACCTATTGAAACTTTGAAATACGCATCAACAGGTAAAATTTCAATTTATGTTTTGATGTTCAAATGGAGTCTCTATGTGAAAGTGTACCACAAATGTTATTAGCATGTAGGCGAGCTGAAAACTCGATTTCAAGAAATGTGTGACTTGGAAAGAGTATGTATTGCTTGGAGCTTTCAGGGACAGAGTGGGGAACGTCTTGCACTACGGCAGATGAGGGTCACGGTGGGTGGTGAGGGTCACGGTGGCTGGTTTGGGGCAGAACAGGTTAGAACCCGCAGATTGCCGCTCGCGGCTATATTTAGGGTTCTAACCCCGAAGGGGTAGAACCCTTCTAAGATTGTACCGGTTTATTATTATTATTATTTTTTGTTGTCTGCCGCTTGAGCTCAAATTCCTGTGAGCTGGAATGAGCCAGAAACCTGAAACTTGGCCCAATGATTGGAAATGATGTGCATCAACTTTTATTAAAATATGAGCCCAGTCGGCCACATGGTGGCGCTGTAATTAAGGCTTAAAATGACTTTTTGGGAGGCCACGCCCTCACACCATAAGTCCGAATGACTTGAAACTTGACACACAGGTCCAGCTCAATGTGCTCTACAAAAAAGCCTCAAGGACCATTAAGCTCCGCCTGACTAAATTTTTTGCTAATTTGCATAATTTGAAAAACAGTAACATGACATAAACTTTTACAATTTTAATTCAATCAACACCAAACTTGGTACACGGCTTTGGGGGATGACACGACAGATTTCTATTATAAATGAACCAGATTGGTCAAAAAACATGGCCGCCATGGACCAATGAATCTTTGCTGAGGGCGGAGCTTAGAATTGATTGGCCATAACTTCCACACCCTTTGACCTATCATCACCAAACTTGGTGGGTAGGTCCACAATGAGACTTGGAAGCTGTCTACCAAAGCACTTTGAGCTCAGCCTATAGGGGGCGCTATAAATGCCACACATCTGTATCTCAAAGACCATTGGATGAAATTTCACCAAATTTGGTATGCATGCTCTAGGGGTGGCTAGTAAATAATATCTTGAGTGCCATGTTGATAGGTGAAAGTGGGCGTGGCCTATTCGTCATTAACCGTCATAATTTGCGTTTTATTAATTTATGACCAGCTGGAAGGACCTAGGGACATGAAACGTGGTACATGGACTATAAATGACATCCAAATACTGCTCAAAAAATTTGGTCCCAATCGGCCTTATGGGGGCGCTATAACATAGAGTGTAAAGCTTGAAAGGCTCTGCCCGCCGCACCACAAGTGTTATTGACTTGAAATTTTACACACACATCCTCCTGATAGTCCTCTACAAAAAAGCCACTTGCACCATGAATGCCACACTTACAGAATTTTTGCTAATTTTAATAATGTTAAAAACAGTAAAATGAATAAACTTTTGAAATATTTGTGCTATCAACACCAAACTTGGTATGAGGCATCGGGGGACCGAGACACTCATTTCTATTATAAATGAGCAAGATCGGACAAAAAACACGGCTGCCGTCACGCAAAGTGTCCTTGGAAAGGGCGGGGCTTAGCGAATAACGGCTGTAAAATGTTAAGCGTTTTTCCGATCGTCACAAAACTGTGTAAATATCATCAGAAGGGGACCAAGAACACACCCAAAAAAAGATTTTGAGATCAGCCTATAGGGGGCGCTATAAATGCCACACATCTGTATCTCAGAGACCATTAGATGGGTAAAAAATTAGATGTGACTTGGAAAGAGTATGTATTGCTTGGAGCTTTCAGGGACAGAGGGGAGAACGTCTTGAACTACGGCAGATGAGGGTCACGGTGGGTGGTGAGGGTCACGGTGGCTGGTTTGGGGCGGAACAGGTTAGAACCCGCAGATTGCCGCTCGCGGCTATATTTATTATTATTATTAGGGTTCTAACCCCGAAGGGGTAGAACCCTTCTAAAATTGTACGGGTTTATTATTATTATTATTATTATTATTATTATTATTATTTTTTGTTGTCTGCCGCTTGAGCTGAAATTCCTGTGAGCTGGAATGAGCCAGAAACCTGAAACTTGGCCCAATGATTGGAAATGATGTGCATCAACTTTTATTAAAATATGAGCCCAGTCGGCCACATGGTGGCGCTGTAATTAAGGCTTAAAAATGACTTTTTTGGGAGGCCACGCCCCTCACACCATAAGTCTGATTGACTTGAAATTTGACACACAGGTCCAGCTCAATGTGCTCTACAAAAAAGCCTCAAGGACCATTAAGCTCCGCCTGACTAGATTTTTTGCTAATTTGCATAATTTGAAAAACAGTAAAGTGACATAAACTTTTACAATTTTGACTCCATCAACACCAAAGTTGGTACACGGCTTTGGGGGATGACAAGACACATTCCTTTTACAAATGAGCCAGATTGGTCAAAAAACATGGCCGCCACGGACCAATGAATCTTGGCTGTGGGCGGAGCTTAGAATTGATTGGCCATAACTCCCACACCCTTTGACCTATCATCACCAAACTTGGTGGGTAGGTCCACAATGAGACTTGGAAGCTGTCTACCAAAGCATTTTGAGCTCAGCCTATAGGGGGCGCTATAAATACCACACATCTGTATCTCAAAGACCATTGGATGGAATTTCACCAAATTTGGTATGCATGCTCGAGGGGTGGCTATTAACGAATATCTTGAGTGCCATGTTGTTAGGTGAAAGTGGGCGTGGCCTAATCGTCATTAACCATCATAATTTGCGTTTTATTAATTTATGACCAGCTGGAAGGACCTAGGGACATGAAACGTGGTACATGGACTACAAAGGACATCCAAATACTGCTCAAAAAATTTGGTCCCAATCGGCCTTATGGGGGCGCTATAACATAGAGTGTAAAGCTTGAAATGCTCTGCCCGCCACACCACAAGTGCTATTGACTTGAAATTTTACACACACATCCTCCTGATAGTCCTCTACAAAAAAGCCACTTGCAGCATGAATGCTGCCCTTACAGAATTTTTGCTAATTTGCATAATTTGAAAAATAGTAAAATGACATAAACTTTTACAATGTTGACTCCATCAACACCAAAGTTGGTACATGGCTTTGGGGGATGACAAAACACATTTCTATTACAAATGAGCCAGATTGGTCAAAAAACATGGCCGCCACGGACCAATGAATCTTGGCTGTGGGCGGAGCTTAGAATTGATTGGCCATAACTCCCACACCCTTTGACCTATCATCACCAAACTTGGTGGGTGGATCCACAATGAGACTTGGAAGCTGCCTATTAAAGCATTTTGAGGTCAGCCTATAGGGGGCGCTATAAATGCCACACATCTGTATCTCAAAGACCATTGGATGGAATTTCACCTAATTTGCTATGCATGCTCTAGGAGTGGCTATTAACTAATATCTTGAGTGCCATGTTGACAGGTGAAAGTGGGCGTGGTCTATTCGTCATTAACCGTCATAATTTGCGTTTTATTAATTTATGACCAGCTGGAAGGACCTAGGGACATGAAACGTGTTACATGGACAATAAATGACATCCAAATACTGCTCAAAAAATTTGGTCCCAATCGGCCTTATGGGGGCGCTATAATTATCTCCAGATTTCTCCCAAAATTATCATGATCATGGAACTGTGATTGCTTAAACATTAAAATACCTATTGAAACTTTGAAATACGGATCAATAGGTAAAATTTCAATTTATGTTTTGATGTTCAAATGGAGTCTCCATGTGAAAGTATACCACAAATGTTATTAGCATGTAGGCGAGCTGAAAACCCGATTTCAAGAAATGTCTGACTTGGAAAGAGTATGTATTGCTTGGAGCTTTCAGGGACAGAGTGGGGAACGTCTTGCACTACGGCAGATGAGGGTCACTGTGGGTGGTGAGGGTCACGGTGGCTGGTTTGGGGCGAAACAGGTTAGAACCCGCAAATTGCCGCTTGCGGCTATATTTATTATTATTATTATTAGGGTTCTAACCCCGAGGGGTAGAACCCTTCTAAGATTGTACCGGTTTATTATTATTATTATTAGGGTTCTAACCCCAAACTAGGGGATCCCTAACCAAAAGTCATTTTTTTAGGGGGGTCGCATGACAACAGGAGTCGGACGGAAATGTTCCTCTCCGCTTCCTGGGCCAAGAAATGCCCTCATCATTTCACTTTTTGGAAGATTTTTTTAAACTCGATTTCAAAATTGCAGGAGGGACGAAGAGCTTTCATTCTTGCGTCGTTGAATTCTTCAAATTTTTCTGCATCTTTTTATACTGATTTTATCCAGATTAACCACCATGCAATATCAACCTATACACCAGGGGGCGCTGTTCGCAGTATATGGGAAAATGGAATTCATCCACTAACTCATCTATTTGGTTCTTTTTTTCTTTTTTTATTTCTCAACTCTCAGGCATCCCTATTTTAGCCAATTTCGATTACTTCCACATAAAACTCCACAGTCCTTTCTACTCTTTCAATTGCAACTGTGAGTTGTGCCATTTTCTCAAAGACTCTTTTAAAACTGTCATTTTGGGACTGCAAAATGGTTCATCTCTTGTGTCATCTTCGTCTGACACTGCCCACTACATTTAGTCACGGATGTTGTAGCTTGATTAACTCATATCACAGCGGTGCCTGGACAGCGTGACGTGTGTGGTTGTGCTGCTGCCGTGGTCCCGCCAGATGCCTCCTGCTGCTGCTGCCATCATTAGTCATTAGTCATACTTCTTCTGTTATTATACACATATGATTATTGTCACACATGTGTACTGCCAGGTATTAATACATACTTTCAACATATTGTACCGCAGTAACCAGAACTCTAACTATAATATTATTACTTCCATGAATGTTGTTGTAAGATACTGTCATTACCTGCATCTCTCTCTCTCGCTCTTTCTCTCTCTCTCCCTCTCTCTCTCTCTCTCTCTCTCTCTCTCCCTGTGTCATATGGATTACTGTTAATTTATCATGTTGATCTGTTCTGTACGACATCTATTGCACGTCTGTCCGTCCTGGAAGAGGGATCCCTCCTCAGTTGCTCTTCCTGAGGTTTCTACCATTTTTTTCCCCCATTAAAGGGGTTTTTTTGGGGAGTTTTTCCTTATCCGCTGTGAGGGTCTTAAGGACAGAGGGATGTCGTATGCTGTAAAGCCCTGCGAGGCAAATTGTGATTTGTGATATTGGGCTTTATAAATAAAATTGATTGATTGATTGATTGATCTAAGTAAAACATCAAAATTCCTAATTCTACAATTTCACTTTTTCCTACCTCCTTAAGACACGAGAGTGGTAACATTGGAAAGGGCACCCGTGAAACCCCCCTCTAGGACGTGGTTGCAAGTCTCTAGCACCCTCACAACACCCGTAATTACAGCTTCCACAATTCACCTCCAGACATCAAGTTCCATCCTGGAATGTGGAATGTATGGGGACCACCTTGGACTTCACACAATTTGTGCACCAGGACACTCCAAATGGCCTGAAACGTGCTCCTAATCACTTTCTGGAGAAACATTTTTCGGGAGGTCACATGACACTGGCAAATATCTCAATTCCAAATTTACACTTACGCACAACAATCTCCTACAGACATGGCAGTGGTATTATTGCAAAGATCACCCCTGAAAACCCCCCTCTAGGACTTGGTTGCAAGTCTCTAGCACCCTCACAACACCCTTAATTACAACTTCCACAATTCACCTCCAGACAAGTTCCATCCTGGAATGTGGAATGTATGGGGACCACCTTGGACTTCACACAATTTGTGCACCAGTACATTCCAAATGGCCTGAAACGTGCTCCTAATCACTTTCTGGAGAAACATTTTTCGGGAGGTCACATGACACTTTGGCAAATTTCTCAATTCCAAATTTACACTTACGCACAACAATCTCCTACAGACATGGCAGTGGTATTATTGCAAAGAGCACCCCTGAACCCCTCCCCAAAACTTGGTTGCAAGTCTCTAGCACTTTCACAATGCCCGCATCCCAGCCCCACCCCACTGGTGACCTCCGCCCTCACACACAACACCAACTCCAAGTCCAACTTCCAAATCAAATATTCAATTCTGGGTACGACTTAGTCAATTCCAATGTGACAATGGTCATTCCAACAATGGAATGGTCAACTGCAATGTCGGCATGGTAATTCCAATGTTGGGATGGTCATTCCAAAATCTAAATGGCCAATTCCAACATCCAAATGGATGATTTTGATGTCTGAATGGCCATTAGAACATCTGAATGGCCAAGTCCAACATCAGAATGGACAATTTCATCTTCGCAATGGTAAAACCCAAAATCGGAATGGCCAGTTCCAACATTGCAATGGCCTTGCAGACGTATGAATGATCAGTTCCAATGTCTGAATAACAAATTTCAACAACAAAATGGACAATTCCAACGTCGGAATTAAAAATTTGAGCCACAGAATGGCAAATTCAGACATTTGGATGAGCATATCAACATCCAAATGGAAAAGTCTGAGATCAAAATGGTCAATTCCAATGCCGGAATGGTAATTCCAACATCCGTATGGACAGTCCAATTCTCTGAATATACAATTATGACATCAGAAATAACACATTCTAGCAACGGAATGGCCACTTTGATTACATGTCCCGAGAATGATGCAGCCACCTGTTCTTGATGCAGCACTCCACAGGCTTTCACTGGCCTTGTAATGAGCCACCTACCTTCTTCTTTCCTTGAAATATCAGCATTTGAAATTCTTCCAGATTTGCATCTATGACCATCCCCATAGATGAGAATTTGGAAGCACTTTCCAGCGTCATAACTCATCATTACATGCACCTAGACTGACACAGAAACCTGTGATTGCAACAATCTCCAAGCTTACATTTCTGATTGCAATCAGTCTGCTACCTCCCACTGTCTTTGAAATATCAGCCTTTGAAATTCTTCCAGATTTGCATGAATGAGCACCCCCATACATGAGAATTTGAAAGCACTTCCCGGCTTCATAACTCATCCTCACGTCTACCTAGAATGATGCAGCCACCTGCTTTTGATGCAGCAATCTCCAAGCTTCCATTTCTGATTGGAATCAGCCGCTACCTCCCACTGTCTGACTAGTTCCATTACGTGTGTCTGGAGTGATGCAACCACTTGTTGTTGATGCAGCACTCCACAGGCTTCCACTATTCTTGCAATTAGCCAGCTACCTCCCACTGTCTTTGAAATATCAGCCTTTGAAATTCTTCCAGATTTGCATCTATGACCTTCCCCATACATGAGAATTTGGAAGCACTTTCCAGCTTCATACCTCATCAGTACGTGTACCGAGACTGACACATAAACCTGTATTTGATGCAGCAATCTCCAAGCTTCCATTTCAGATTGGAAACAGCCTGCTACCTCCCACTGTCTTTGAAATATCAGCCTGTGAAATTCTTCCAGATTTGCATGTATGACTACCCCCATAGATGAGAATTTGGAAGCACTTCCCGGCTTCATAACTCATCATTACATCTACCTAGAGTGATGCAGCCACCTCCTTTTGATGCAGCCAATCTCCAAGCTTCCATTTCTGATTGGAATCAGCCCGCTACCTCCCACTGTCTGACCGGTTCCATTACGTGTGTCTAGAGTGATGCAACCACCTGTTGTTGAAGCAGCACTCCACAGGCTTCCACTGTTCTCGTGATTAGCCCGCTACCTCCCACTGTCTTTGAAATATCAGCCTTTGAAATACTTCCAGATTTACATCCATGAGCATCCCCATACATGAGAATTTGGAAACACTTCCCGGCTTTATAACTCATCATTACGTCTACTTAGAGTTATGCAGCAACCTGCTTTTGATAAAGCAATCTCCAACCTTCCATTTCTGATTGGAATCTGTCCGCTGCCTCCCACAGTCTTTGAAATGTCAGCCTTTGAAATTCTTACAGATTTGCATCTATGACCATCCCCATAGATGAGAATTTGGAAGCACTTTCCAGCTTCATAACTCGTCATTTTATGTACCTAGACTGACACAGGAACCTGTATTTGATGAAGCAAATTCCAAGCTTCCATTTCTGATTGGAATCAGCCTGCTACCTCCCACTGTCTTTGAAATATCAGCCTTTGAAATTCTTCCAGATTTGCATCTATGACCATCCCCATAGATGAGAATTTGGAAGCACTTTCCAGCTTCATAACTCATATTTACGTCTACCTAGACTGACACAGAAACCTGAATTTGATGCAGCAATCTCCAACCTTTCATTTCTGATTGGAATCAGCCCGCCACCTCCCACTGTCTGAATAGTTCCATTACGTGTGTCTAGAGTGATGCAACCACCTGTTGTTGAAGCAGCACTCCACAGGCTTCCACTGTTCTTGCAATTAGCCAGCTACCTCCCACTGTCTTTGAAATATCAGCCTTTGAAATTCTTCCAGATTTGCATCTATGACCATCCCCATAGATGAGAATTTGGAAGCACTTTCCAGCTTCATAACTCATCATTACATGCACCTAGACTGACACAAAAACCTGTGTTTGATGCAAAAATCTCCAACCTTCCATTTCTGATTGAAATCAGCCTGCTGCCTCCCACTGTCTTTGAAATGTCAGCCTTTGAAATTCTTACAGATTTGCATCTATGACCATTGCTATAGATGAGATTTGGAAGCACTTTCCAGCTTCATAACTCATCATTTTATGTACCTAGACTGACACATAAACCTGCTTTTGATGAAGAAATCTCCAAGCTTCCATTTCTGATTGGAATCAGCCCACTACCTCCCACTGTCTTTGAATTATCAGCCTTTGAAATTCTTCCAGATTTGCATCTATGACCATCCCCATAGATGAGAATTTGGAAGCAATTCCCAGCTACATAACTCATCATTACGTCTACCTAGAGTGATGCAGCCACCTGCTTTTGATGCAGCAATCTCCAACCTTCCATTTCTGATTGGAATCAGCCCGCTATCTCCCACTGTCTTTGAAATATCAGCCTTTGAAATTCTTCCAGATTTGCATCTATGACCATCCCCATAGATGAGAATTTGGAAGCACTTTCCAGCTTCATAACTCATCATTACATGTACCTAGACTGACACAGAAACCTGTGTGTGATGCAACAATCTCCAAGCTTCCATTTCTGATTGGAGTCAGCCTGCTACCTCCCACTGTGTTTGAAATATCAGCCTTTGAAATTCTTCCAGATTTGCATGAATGAGCCCCCCCATACATGAGAATTTGAAAGCACTTCCCAGCTTCATAACTCATAATCACGTCTACCTAGAGTGATGCAGCCACCTGCTTTTGATGCAGCAATCTCCAAGCTTCCTTTTCTGATTGGAATCAGCCCGCTACCTCCCACTCATTCATTCATTCATCTTCTAACCGCTTCATCCTCTTGAGGGTCGCGGGGGGCCTGGAGCCTATCCCAGCTGACATCGGGTGAGAGGCAGGGTACACCCTGGACAGGTCGTCAGACTATCGCAGGGCTGACACATAGAGACAAACAACCATTCACGCTCACACTAACACCTATGGACAATTTAGAGTCACCAATTAACCTAGTCCCCAATCTGCATGTCTTTGGACTGTGGGAGGAAGCCGGAGTGCCCGGAGAGAACCCACGCTGACATGAGGAGAACATGCAAACTCCGCACAGAAGGGCTCCCACGCCCGGGATCGAACCGGCAACCCTCTTGCTGTGAGGCGAGAGTGCTAACCACCACATCACCGTGCCGCCGCTACCTCCCACTGTCTGAATCGTTCCATTACGTGTGTCTAGAGTGATGCAACCACCTGTTGTTGAAGCAGCACTCCACAGGCTTCCACTGTTTTTGCAATTGGCCCGCTACCTCCCACTGTCTTTGAAATATCAGCCTTTGAAATACTTCCAGATTTGCATCTATGACCATCCCCATACATGAGAATTTGGAAGCACTTTCCAGCTACATAACTCATCAGTACGTTTACCTAGACTGACACAGAAACCTGTATATGATGCAGCAATGTCCAAGCTTCCATTTCTGATTGGAATCAGCCCGCTATCTCCCACTGTCTTTGAAATATCAGCCTTTGAAATTCTTCCAGATTTGCATCTATGACCATCCCCATAGATGAGAATTTGGAAGCACTTTCCAGCTTCATAACTCATCATTACATGTACCTAGACTGACACATAAACCTGCTTTTGATGAAGAAATCTCCAAGCTTCCATTTCTGATTGGAATCAACCCGCTACCTCCCACTGTCTTTGAAATATCAGCCTTTGAAATTCTTCCAGATTTGTATCTATGACCATCCCCATAGATGAGAATTTGGAAGCACTTTCCAGCTACATAACTCATCAGTACGTGTACCTAGACTGACACAGAAACCTGTATATGATGCAGCAGTGTCCAAGCTTCCATTTCTGATTGGAATCAGCCTTCTACCTCCCACTGTCTTTGAAATATCAGTCTTTGAAATTCTTCCAGATTTGCATCTAGGACCATCCCCATAGATGAATATTTGGAAGCACTTTCCAGCTTCATAACTCATCATTGCGTCAACCTAGACTGACACAGAAACCTGAATTTGATGCAGCAATCTCCAACCTTTCATTTCTGATTGGAATCAGCCTGCTACCTCCCACTGTCTTTGAAATATCAGCGTGTGAAATACTTCCAGATTTGCATGTATGAGCACCCCCATACATGAGAATTTGGAAGCGCTTCCCGGCTTCATAACTCATCATTACATCTACCTAGAGTGATGCAGCCACCTGCTTTTGATGCAGCAATCTCCAAGCTTCCATTTCTGATTGGAATCAGCCCGCTACCTCCCACTGTCTGACTAGGTCCATTACGTGCGTCTAGAGTGATGCAACCACCTGTTCTTGATGCAGCACTCCACAGGCTTCCACTGTTTTTGTGATTAGCCTGCCACCTCCCACTTTTGTTTGAAATATCAGCCTGTGAAATACTTCCAGATTTGTATGTATGAGCATCCCAATACATGAGAATTTGGAAGCACTTCCCGGCTTCATAACTCATCATTATGTCTACCTCGAGTGATGAAGCCACGTCCTTTTGATGCAGCCAATCTCCAAGCTTCCATTTCTGATTTGAATCCGCCCGCTACCTCCCACTGTCTGAATAGTTTCATTACGTGTGTCCAGAGTGATGCAACCACCTGTTGTTGATGCAGCACTCCACAGGCTTCCACTGTTCTTGTAATTATCCAGCTACCTCCCACTGTCTTTGAAATATCAGCCTTTGAGATTTGCATCTATGACCATTCCTATAGATGAGATTTGGGAGCACTTTCCAGCTTCATAACTCATCATTTTATGTATCTAGACTGACACATAAACCTGCTTTTGATGAAGAAATCTCCAAGCTTCCTTTTCTGATTGGAATCAGCCCACTACCTCCCACTGTCTTTGAAATATCAGCCTTTGAAATTCTTCCAGATTTGCATCTATGACCATCCCCATAGATGAGAATTTGGAAGCACTTCCCAGCTTCATAACTGATCATTAGGTCTACCTAGAGTGACGCAGCCACCTGCTTTTGATGCAGCAATCTCCAAGCTTCCATTTCTGATTGGAATCACCCCGCTACCTCCCACTGTCTTTCAAATATCAACGTGTGAAATACTCCCAAATTTGCATGTATGAGCACCCCCATACATGAGAATTTGGAAGCACTTCCCGGCTTCATAACTCATCATTACATGTACCTAGAGTGATGCAGCCACCTGCTTTTGATGCAGCAATCTCCAAGCTTCTGTTTCTGATTGGAATCAGACCGCTACCTCCCACTGTCTGACTAGGTCCATTACGTGCGTCTACAGTGATGCAACTACCTGTTCTTGATGCAGCACTCCACAGGCTTCCACTGTTCTTGTGATTAGCCAGCTATCTCCCACTGTCTTTCAAATATCAACGTGTGAAATACTTCCAGATTTACATCCATGAGCATCCCCATACATGAGAATTTGGAGGCACTTCCCGGCTTCATAACTCATCATTACGTCTACCTAGAGTGATGCAGCCACCTGCTTTTGATGCAGCAATCTCCAAGCTTCTGTTTCTGATTGGAATCAGACCGCTACCTCCCACTGTCTGACTAGGTCCATTACGTGCGTCTAGAGTGATGCAACCACCTGTTCTTGATGCAGCACTCCACAGGCTTCCACTGTTCTTGTGATTAGCCAGCTACCTCCCACTGTCTTTCAAATATCAGCCTGTGAAATACTTTCAGATTTGCATGTATGAGCATCCCAATACATGAGAATTTGGAGGCGCTTCCCAGCTTCATAACTCATCATTATGTCTACCTAGAGTGATGCAGCCACCTGCTTTTGATGCAGCAATCTCTGAG
Organism: Epinephelus fuscoguttatus; assembly: GCF_011397635.1. Taxonomy (NCBI): domain Eukaryota; kingdom Metazoa; phylum Chordata; class Actinopteri; order Perciformes; family Serranidae; genus Epinephelus; species Epinephelus fuscoguttatus. The sequence goes on from NC_064760.1 coordinate 46,802,179, forward strand.
CTTCCTTTTCTGATGGAATAAGCCTGCTACCTCCCACTGTCTGACCGGTTCAATTACGTGTGTCTAGAGTGATGCAACCACCTGTTGTTGATGCAGCACTCCACAGGCTTCCACTGTTCTTGTGATTAGCCAGCTATCTCCCACTGTCTTTGAAATATCAGCCTTTGAAATACTTCCAGATTTACATCCATGAGCATCCCCATACATGAGAATTTGGAAGCACTTCCCGGCTTTATAACTCATCATTATGTCTACTTGGAGTTATGCAGCCACCTGCTTTTGATGAAGCAATCTCCAAGCTTCCATTTCTGATTGGAATCTGTCCGCTACCTCCCACTGTCTTTGAAATATCAGCCTTTGAAATTCTTCCAGATTTGCATCTATGACCATTCCCATAGATGAGAATTTGGAAGCACTTTCCAGCTTCATGACTCATCAGTTCATGTACCTAGACTGACACAGAAACCTGTATTTGATGAAGCAAATTCCAACCTTCCATTTCTGATTGGAATCAGCCTGCTACCTCCCACTGTTTTTGAAATATCAGCCTTTGAAATTCTTTCAGATTTGCATGAATGAGCCCCCCCATACATGAGAATTTGATAGCACTTCCCGGCTTCATAACTCATCATCACGTCTAACTAGAGTGATGCAGCCACCTGCTTTTTATGCAGCAATCTCCAAGCTTCCTTTTCTGATTGGAATCAGCCCGCTACCTACCACTCTCTGAATAGTTCCATTACGTGTGTCTAGAGTGATGCAACCACCTGTTGTTGAAGCAGCACTCCACAGGCTTCCACTGTTCTTGTGATTAGCCAGCTACCTCCCACTGTCTTTGAAATATCAGCCTTTGACATACTTCCAGATTTGTATGCATGAGCATCCCCATACATGAGAATTTGGAAGCACTTCCCAGCTTCATAACTCATCATTACGTCTACTTAGAGTGATGTAGGAACCTGCTTTTGATGAAGCAATCTCCAAGCTTCCATTACTGATTAGAAACAACCTGCTACCTCCCACTATCTTTGAAATATCAGCCTTTGAAATTCTTCCAGATTTGCATCTATGACCATCCCCATAGATGAGAATTTGGAAGCACTTTCCAGCTTCATAACTCATCATTACATGTACCTAGACTGACACAGAAACCTGTGTTTGATGCAACAATCTCCAAGCTTCCATTTCTGATTGGAATCAGCCTGCTACCTCCCACTGTCTTTGAAATATCAGCGTGTGAAATACTTCCAGATTTGCATGTATGAGCACCCCCATACATGAGAATTTGGAAGCTCTTCCCAGCTTCATAACTCATCATTACATCTACCTAGAGTGATGCAGCCACCTGCTTTTGATGCAGAAATCTCCAAGCTTCCATTTCTGATTGGAATCAGCCCGCTACCTACCGCTGTCTGACCGGTTCCATTACGTGTGTCTAGAGTGATGCAACCACCTGTTGTTGATGCAGCACTCCACAGGCTTCCACTCTTCTTGCAATTAGCCAGCTACCTCCCACTGTCTTTGATATATCAGCCTGTGAAATACGTCCTGATTTGCATGTATGAGCATCCCAATACATGAGAATTTGGAAGCACTTTCCAGCTTCATAACTCATCATTACGTCTACCTAGAGTGATGCAGCCACCTGCTTTTCATGCAGCAATCTCCATGCTTCCATTTCTGATTGGAATCAGCCCGCTACCTCCCACTGTCATTGAAATATCAGCCTGTGAAATACTTCCAGATTTGCATGTATGAGCACCCCCATAGACGAGAATTTGGAAGCACTTCCCAGTTTCATAACTCATCATTACGTCTACCTAGAGTGATGCAGCCACCTGCTTTTCATGCAGCAATCTCCAAGCTTCCATTTCTGATTGGAATCAGTCTGCTACCACCCACTGTCTTTGAAATATCAGCCTTTGAAATTCTTCCAGATTTACATCTACAAGCACCCACATAGATGAGAATTAGGAAGCACTTTCTGGTTTCATAACTCATCATAATATATACCTAGACTGACACACAACCTGTGTTTGATGCAGCAACCCTTCCCTGGGAACATGTTTCTCTGAGAGTGCTCTACGATTTCTATATGGCTATTCAATGGTCTTGAAAGTTTAACAAAATTCTTTGTACATTTTCTTGAATTTTTATCAAAACTTAAAGCAGGAGGAGGAGATAAATATGCAAAATACTGCTAGAAACATTTATTTCCTTGGACAAGAAAAAAAGAAAAACTGAGGACAACCAATTTTGCAGAGTCCCCCTATAAAACAACATGATCATTAACAACATGAACAAAACAATGTAAAGTGCCCTGAAATGTGCCCTTCCTGTGGACAAAACATTTTAAAAAAGGCTGTGAAGGGTGCATTTTCATTGAAAAAAACCACAAAAGGTGCCTTCAAACATGCCCTTCCAGTGGCCAAAACGTAAAATAAAGTGCCTTGAAGGGTGCCTGATAAACAGAAATAATGACTCTAACTCACCATGCAGTCACTGCTGCTTCTGAACTTCCTACTTCCTTCAACGAGCCCTGCTGGATACAGCTGGTGCTCTTTTTAGTTTTCTCACCCCTGCAACTCAAAATTCCTGACTCCGGAATTCGGTTTCTGAGTGCCCTCAAGGGTGAGCTTCCATTTAACAAAACATAAAAAGTGTCCTTCAGGTTGCCCCTCCATTGGACAAAATGTAATGTAACACAGGCAGCAGATACAAACACAGAACTTGTTGCTCAAAACATTTCTTTTTGACACCTTTGCTTCTGAATGGATTCCATTGTCACATACACATCCTCCTCCTTCTTTTCTTTTTGCTTCCACTGCGCCTTGATCGTGACTTCCTGATTTACAGAAACAGAAAACTTGAATGTAATTGAACAGTTTTCAGAGTTGCTCCATTAGTGCAAGTACATCTACTGACTTCCACATTCACATCTACTGACTTCCACATTCACATTACGCACCTTCCTTGCACACGGGGCAAACCCAGAAGGCACAGCCTGGTGAAAAGCCTTTTTGGGCAGCCATTTGTGGGGAGGCAGTTGGTCTTCTAAGATCTCATTTCCTGAATTCTCCACCTTCCTTCTTTTATAGAAGAAAACGATGATAGCTGTGATGATGGTGATGAAGACCGTGGCCCCCATGACTGCTGCAGTAATTGTAACGCCTGGTGATGTCTTCAACCTGAGGTCTACCTGACACGACTTCATGCCCACAAGGTTTTGAGCTGTACAGACCAAGGTCCCTGGGGCAACTTCTTTGGTGATTGTTAAAGACAGGTCACCTTGTGTGGAATCCACAGTGGAATCAAAGGGGAGGCTCTTGTCTGTGCCATACATGGACCATCTGTACCAGATGGGGGGGCTGCCTTGTGTGCCCCTACATCTCAACAGCACCCTGCGATCCAACTCAACCACACCCTCCACATAACAATCAGGTTTAGTTGGCTTCTTCATTACATCCAGGTGAATGATGCTGCTCCTGATTCCGGGATATTTTCTGACCTTACACTCATAGGTGTTTGTGTCTGTCATTTTCAAGTCAGTGATCCTTATTGAAGCATTGCCACTTGCGGGATTAGGAGACACAAACTTAACTCTATGCCCGAATGGGTCATAGTTGTCATAGATGTGATTTCCAGCATACCAGACGACGAGTATTTCATCTTGAGAAATATCTGCAGGCCTGATGCTCCATTGGATATCGAGAACCCCCAAGTCCTCAGGAGCAAGTTTGAAGAGACAGGTGAGTGTCACACTTTCTCCTACTGCTGCATATGTTGGTGACACTGAGCTTGAGAATATAATCAATCCACAAGATGGTTGTGGAGTGAAAAGCAAAAATAAGGCCATAATGCAGGAGCGCCAGAACCTGAACCTGGAGATGTGGGGTCTTTGACGACGCTTTTTGAACACAGATGTTGTGAGGATGGGCATCTGCAAGTAAGACATGGGCCAAAAGTCAAATTTGGAGAAGAGAAACACTAAGTTAAAATTTGGAAATTTTAGGAGGACTATTTTAGATGAAAATATGGAACATAATCCCATCGTGACCCAGATTCCCATCTATTGCATTAGCGCTTTAGCATGTTAGCTAGCAACACGAAAAACCCATTTTAAAAAGTAAGATTTCAACTAAAAACTTTTAAACAATCATGTCAAATTGTGCCTAAAGTCTTTATAAGACACTACAAATGAGTTATAACTGTTCAGATGGGCTCAAGACTGTTGAAAAAGGCGTTTTTAAGAGCCCCACTTACCTTGTTGATACAGCAATCATGGAGATCAAATCAATATGGCTGACACTGACCTCTGTGTCATGCTAAAGGATCATGGGAGCTGCCCCCATTCAACAGATTAAAATGTGGAAATATGGAACATAATCCCATCATGACCCAGATTCCCATCTATTGCATTAGCGCTTTAGCATGTTAGCTAGCAACACAAAAAACCCATTTTAAAAAGTAAGATTTCAACTAAAAACTTTTAAACAATCATGTCAAATTGTGCCTAAAGTCTTTATAAGACACTACAAATGAGTTATAACTGTTCAGATGGGCTCAAGACTGTTGAAAAAGGCGTTTTTAAGAGCCCCACTTACCTTGTTGATACAGCAATCATGGAGATCAAATCAATATGGCTGACACTGACCTCTGTGTCATGCTAAAGGATCATGGGAGCTGCCCCCATTCAACAGATTAAAATGTGGAAATATGGAACATAATCCCATCATGACCCAGATTCCCATTTCTTGCATTAGTGCTTTAGCATGTTAGCTAGCAACATGAAAAACCCATTTTAAAAACTGAGATTAGAACTAAACCTTTTAAAAACTCATGTCAAATTGTGCCCACCAAGGTAAAAAAAAAAAAGTAGTATACTTTAGTGTATTAGAAATATATTTTTAAAATACAAAACCTATTACAAGTATACTTTATGTTCCGAGAGTGATGATGCAACCTGTCTTTGATGCAGCAACCCTTCCCTGGAAACAGCCTTTGAAATACTTCAGGATTTGCATGTATGAGCACCCCCATACATGAGAATTTGGAAGCACTTCCCAGCTTCATAACTCATCATTACGTCTACCTAGAGTGATGCAGCCACCTGCTTTTGATGCAGCAATCTCCAAGCTTCCATTTCTGATTGGAATCAGCCTGCTACCTCCCACTGTCTGACCGGTTCCATTACGTGTGTCTACAGTGATGCAACCACCTGTTGTTGATGCAGCACTCCACAGGCTTTCACTGTTCTTGTGATTGGCAAGCTATCTCCCACTGTCTTTGAAATATCAGCCTTTGAAATACTTCCAGATTTGCATCAATGAGCATCCCCATGGATGAGAATTTGGAAGCACTTCCCAGCTTCATAACTCATCATTACGTCTACCTAGAGTGATGCAGCCACCTGCTTTTGATGCAGCAATCTCCAAGCTTCCATTTCTGATTGGAATCAGCCTGCTACCTCCCACTGTCTTTGAAATATCAGCCTGTGAAATTCTTCCAGATTTGCATCTATGACCATCCCCATAGATGAAAATTTGGAAGCACTTTCCAGCTTCATAACTCATCAGTACGTGTACCTAGACTGACACAGAAACCTGTATTTGATGCAGCAATCTCCAAGCTTCCATTTCTGATTGGAATCAGCTTGCAACCTCCCACTGTCTTTGAAATATCAGCCTGTGAAATACTTCCAGATTTGCATGTATGACTCCCCCCATACATGAGAATTTGGAAGCACTTCCCGGCTTCATAACTCATTATTACGGATACCTAGAATGATGCTGTCACCTGCTTTTGATGCAGCAATCTCCAAGCTTCCATTTCTGATTGGAATCAGCCTGCTACCTCCCACTGTCTTTGAAAAATCAGCCTTTGAAATTCTTCCAGATTTGCATCTATGACCATCCCCAAAGATGAGAATTTGGCAGTACTTTCCGGCTTCATAACTCATCATTACGTCTACCTAGACTGACACAGAAACCTGTATATGATGCAGCAATCTCCAGACTTCCATTTCTGATTGGAATCAGCCTGCTACCTCCCACTGTCTTTGAAATATCAGCCTTTGAAATACTTCCAGATTTACATCCATGAGCATCCCCATACATGATAATTTGGAAACACTTCCCAGCTTTATAACTCATCATTACGTCTACTTGGAGTTATGCAGCCACCTGCTTTTGATGCAACAATCTCCAAGCTTCCATTTCTGATTGGAATCAGCCCGCTACCTCCCACTGTCTAACCGGTTCCATTACGTGTGTCTAGAGTGACGCAACCACCTGTTGTTGATGCAGCACTCCACAGGCTTCCACTGTTCTTGAAATTAGCCAGCTATCTCCCACTGTCTTTGAAATATCAGCCTTTGAAATACTTCCAGATTTGCATGTATAACTACCCCCATACATGAGAATTTGGAAGCACTTCCCAGCTTCATAACTCATCATTACGTGTGCCTAGACTGACACAGAAACCTGTATATGATGCAGCAATCTTCAAGCTTCCATTTCTGATTGGAATCAACCCGCTACCTCCCACTGTCTTTGAAATATCAGCCCTTGAAATTCTTCCAGCTTTGCATCTATGACCATCCCCAGAGATGAAAATTTGGAAGAACTTTCAAGCTTCATAACTCATCAATACGTGTGCCAAGACTGACACAGAAACCTGTATTTGATGCAGCAATCTCCAAGCTTCCATTTCTGATTGGAATCAGCCCGCTACCTCCCACTGTCTTTGAAATATCAGCCTGTGAAATACTTCCAGATTTGCATATATGAGCACCGCCATACATGAGAGTTTGGAAGCACTTCCCGGCTTCATAACTCATCATTACGTCTACCTAGAGTGATGCAGCCACCTGCTTTTGATGCAGCAAATCTCCAGGCTTCCATTTCTGATTGGAATCAGCCCGCTACCTCCCACTGTCTGACCGGTTCCATTACGTGTGTCTACAGTGATGCAACCACCTGTTGTTGATGCAGCACTCCACAGGCTTTCACTGTTCTTGTGATTAGCCAGCTACCTCCCACTGTCATTGAAATATCAGCCTTTGAAATACTTCCAGATTTGCATCAATGAGCATCCCCATGGATGAGAATTTGGCAGTACTTTCCGGCTTCATAACTCATCATTACGTCTACCTAGAGTGATGCAGCCATCTGCTTTTGATGCAGCAATCTCCAAGCTTCCATTTCTGATTGGAATCAACCCGCTGCCTCCCACTGTCTTTGAAATATTAGCCCTTGAAATTCTTCCAGCATTGCATCTATGACCATCCCCATAGATGAAATTTTGGAAGAACTTTCAAGCTTCATAACTCATCAGTACGTGTACTTAGACTGACACAGAAACCTGTATTTGATGCAGCAATCTCCAAGCTTCTATTTCTGATTGGAATCAGCCTGCTACCTCCCACTGTCTTTGAATTATCAGCCTGTGAAATACTTTCAGATTTGCTTATATGAGCACCCCCATACATGAGAATTTGGAAGCACTTCCCAGCTTCATAACTCATCATTACGTCTACCTAGACTGACACAGAAACCTGGATTTGATGCAGCAATCTCCAAGTTTCTATTTCTGATTGGAATCATCCCGCTACCTCCCACTGTCTGACCGGTTCCATGACGTGTGTCTAGAGTGATGCAACCACCTGATGCAGCACTCCACAGGCTTCCACTGTTCTTGTGATTAGCCAGCTACCTCCCACTGTCTTTGAAATATCAGCCTTTGAAATTCTTCACGATTTGCATCTATGACCATCCCCATAGATGAGAATTTGGAAGCACTTTCCGGCTTCATAACTCATCATTACGTCTACCTAGAATGATGCTGCCACCTGCTTTTGATGCAGCAATCTCCAAGTTTCCATTTCTGATTGGATTCCGCCTGCTACCTGCCACTGTCTTTGAAATATGAGCCTGTGAAATAATTCTAGATTTGCATGTATGAGCACCCCCATGGATGAGAATTTGGAAGCACTTCCCGGCTTCATAACTCATCATAATATGTACCTAGACTGACACACAACCTGTGTTTGATGCAGCAACCCTTCCCTGGGAACATGTTTCTCTGAGAGTGCTCTGGGATTCCTATATGGCTATTCAGTGGTCTTGAAAGTTTAACAAAATTCTTTCTACATTTTCTTGAATTTTATCAAAACTCAAAGCAGGAGGTGGAGACAAATATGCAAAACACTATTAGAAACATTTATTTCTTTTGACATGGTTAAAAAAAAAAAACACTGAGGACGACCAACATTGCAGAGCCCTCAACATGAACAAAACAATGTGCCCTGAAATGTGCCCTTCTAGTGGACAAAACACTTAAAAAAGGCCCTAAAGGGTGCATTTTCATTAAATAAAACAGAAAAAGTGCCCTCAAACATGCACTTCCAGTGGACAAAACATTTTTTAAAAAGGCCCCAAAGGGTGCATTTTCATTGAACAAAACAGAAAAAGTGCCATCAAACGTGCCCTTCTAGTGAATAAAACATACAATAAAGTGCCTTGAAGGGTGCCTGATAAAAAAATGTAATGACCCTAACTCACCATGCGATCACTTTTTCCATGCTGGTGCCCTGCCCTGCTGGATACAGCTGGTGCTCTTTTTTGTTTTCTCGCCCCTGCAACTCACAATTCCTCACTCCAGAATTGGGTTGGTGGCATGTTTTCAGTAAGCGTTTCATCCACATACTCACGTGTCATCTGACTTTGGGGCTCAGGAGCACAGACTTTCTTCTCCCCGGCTGGGGTTGCTGGCACGTTCTCAGGGGGCGTTTCATCCACATACTCACATGTCATCTGACTTTGGGGCTCAGGAGCACAGACTTCCTTCTCCCCGGCTGGGGTTGCTGGCACGTTCTCAGGGGGCGTTTCATCCACACAATCACATGTCATCTGACTTTGGGGCTCAGGAGCACAGACTTCCTTCTCCCCGGCTGGGGTTGCTGGCACGTTCTCTGGGGGCGTTTCATCCACACACTCAAGTGTCATCTGATTTTGGGGCTCAGGAAGACAGGCGTCATTCTCCCCGGCTGGGGTTGCTGGCACGTTCTCAGCGGGCGTTTCATCCACGCACTCAAGTGTCATCTGATTTTGGGGCTCAGGAACACAGACATCATTCTCCCCGCCAGAGGTTTCTGTCAGCAGCCCTGCTGGGGTTTCCTTCATGCATTCAGATGTCTCCTGTGTGAGGATGAAGGGCGCTGGTGCACCGCTTGGAGCCTGCTCAACAGGGGGTGCTTGCACACTGTCCAGCTCAGCGAGGGGTGCTTGCTCAAAACCTTCCCTCTGTCTGATAATGGGGTTGGTGGCGGTCATTTTCCCCAAAAAATAGTCTGCAATGGGTTGCCTCAATTTGTCAACAATCACCGAGCACTTTGAAGGTGAGTGAATGTAGATGTCCACATGATACTTTGCGACTTTCAGTTTCTTGGATATAGGTGGGAAATCCAACCTCCTTCTGGTCTCCTGATTTTGACATGATGGGAGCTCATCCTCTGACAAAGAGGAAACTTCAAAACTGACTTTCACTCCATGTCCCTGTGGAGAACTCTCACGTTTTTGACGCCTGCTCTTCAACTCCTCATCAGACAGTGAAGAGCTTGACTCTGGTTGATCATCATACACAGGTTCCTCATCACTTGAGCTTGTCTCCGATGTATCAGTTAAGATGAGTTCATCGTCATCACTTTTGTCATCTGGAGGGGGGTTGGCAGCAGCACTCTGCAAGGCTTTCATTCGCAACTTTCTGGTTTCATACCCCATCACTTTGTCTGGCAGAGCGACATAAAATCGCTCTGCTGTGCTGGGGTCATGGCACATATGTTTTGCCACCTGCTTCCTCTCCTTTTCAGAGAGGTACTTGTTGGCCTGGAAACCCAAACAAAGAATCAGTCAGAAACAGTCCTTTTAGAAAATGTGTCTCAACAATGTTAATCAACGCTCTCAATAAACTTATGACATCCACTCAACAGTCTCTAAAATGTGTGTACACTAAATTTGTTACTTCTACCTACATGCAACCATCAACATAATCTCACTTCAAATTCTAGCCCCCACGTTGAGGATTCAAACTTCCAAATTCAAATCCAATGCCACTGATCTCCAACTTCCAAATTGTAATCTATAGACAAATTCCAACTTCCAAATTCTAATCTATGGATGAATTACAACTTCCAAATTCTAAAAACTATGGCCAGATTCCAACTTATATTAAGTTCTTACTTGAGTAGAGCTGCTCGGATCATGTTGAAGCTGACAGTCCCCTGCATTCCAGCATCCACCCAAGCCAGATGGAGGAAGTTTAACGGCTTCTGAATCTGCTTGCCAAGCACTGTATGGAACACATACTTGCTGGCCTGGCCTGGCTTACAGCACTTGCCATTGGTCAGGCATTCAAGCCACGTAAACTCCTCATTGTTGAGGGAAAATGCAGCTTGGCCAAATGACCTCACGGTTTTGTGGTCATCCACCTTAGGATATTAAATGAAGAAAATTAAATTATTTCTGTGGATAGGTGGACTTTAAATGAGTGGAACAAACCTCCAGTGACTGGTGTTTGTAGCTTATATGACTATGAAATGCTGACTTCAACAAAGACACTAATCTTAATTTAACCAATGAAAAGCTCATTACTTGGACCCACCACACCTAAATAAATACTAACCAGAACTTGGAACTTCTTGCCATGATCCCACGTCTCAAAGTTCATCACATGTTCCTTGGTCATGTTAGTGAGTACAATGGATCTGTGTCCAGTGAGCATGGACAGGTAGCCCATTATGTAGCCAATGAGCTTGGAATGCTCATTCTGCTGTCTTCCATTGCCGGCTAAGCTTTCTACAAAACATGCAAAGATATACACAGAAAGATACAGTTAAAAATGCAAACTACTGAAGAAGAAAGAGTACAATGTAAATAATAACGTCGACTTACCAAACAGTTTAGGAATTTTTTTCCTGGCAGTAATCATGAATTTCTTTTCTTCGACTGCACCAAGCTGATTGTCTGTAAAAACAGTGTGACATGCATGTATTTAGATGACAATAAATATATATATATATATATATATATATATATATATATATATATACACATGTATGAGACATACAATTTGATTTCAATAAAGCCAAGAATACCGGACTGAAAACAACTGAAAACATTTACCTGTCTTATGGCATAGGACTTTCTGCCGGTGGACGACCATTTTTTTCTGGACATCAGCCATGATTCTCTTAATTTCATACTGAAGTGTCGCGAAGTCTTTCTTCTTGAGCTTACTAGCCTTCTCGAATGAGCTCTCGGTGTGTCTGAGGAACATGACCACATTGGTCAACATGTTTTTGACTGTCGTGGGTGCATAGCCCTTCTGAAACAGGTACGCTGGCCAACTGTGGAAAAAGTTAAGGAGTTAGAAGTGGCTAAATCTGACTTCCAGTTCCACCACATTCCATGGTCCAACTTCTCAATTCTCATCTATTTCTATATCACCGTAGATTAAAATTTGGAATTCATAGAAAAAAAATATGTGTGTATTTGTAAGTATTTGGTGCCTGGTTAACTCTGAAAATTGTCTTTTTTTAGGTCAAGAAAAATCTGAGATGAAAAACTACTTACGCACGTAACTTGTCTACTTGGATTAGGAACCTTAGGTCTTGGGAGACGGCCTTGGAAGGCAGGCCAGCGGCCATGTAGAGGCAAAAGCGAAGACCGTGGCTGGATGACTGCCGTGCATTTTCTATGTCCTTCTTTCCTTTCCGTGACCCCAGGCGAAACTTTCTAAAGTCTTGAAGAATCTTTTCTGCAGTAAAATTAAAACCGTTAATAACTAATTAATTAGTTGGACAACCCAAAAACAACAAAGGTGAAAAGGGAAAGAATGAACTAACTGTAAATCTCTCTGTCTCCCCCAAATTGTAACTGGAAAGGAAAGGAAAACTTACCAAATAAATGATCGCCCATCTTCCCCTTGTTGGCATGTTCCCATTTTTGAGCTGATAGAGGTGGTTTACAAGGTATACGGGTGGGTGTCTGGTGCTGTGCTGTCATCAAAAAATCCACTTTTTGTTCCAGCTGCTGCAACGTGGAAAAAAACTGCTGGCAGGTGCACTTGCATGCCTTTGACAAAGGGGTGGAAGCAAGTGGCTGACTGGCATTAGGGTCAGTGGAGGAGGAGTTGTGGGACCCATAAACAGGGGTGGAAGGAAGTGGCTTACTGGCATTAGGGTCACTGGAGGAGGAGTTGTGGGACCCATAAACAGGGGTGGAAGGAAGTGGCTTACTGGCATTAGGGTCAGTGGAGGACACATTTTGATCACTTCTCATATGACTTCCGCCAGGCATGAGGGTGGAACATCTGTGGCTGGAAATGACTCCAGTGGGAGGATGAGCATTGGGGGGTGAAATGTTGTGCTTTGAAATATCCAGGTCCATGTCTGTGTCTTCGTCCTGGGATCCCTCTTGCTCCTGCCTATGTTCCTTATCAACGGAATCCTCAGACGGTTCCAAATCAATAGGCAGACAATCATCCTCTGTAATGAAATTTATTTGATTTAAATTGGAAATTAAAACCCTGTCGTTCCAAATTTCTGTATATGTCATAACATTTTTGGTTGCTACACAAAAGCCATACAAAAAACTACACAATAGAAAGCTCAAATTTAATTTGTGTATAGTTGGATAGAAAATTTAAAGGGATATGATAATGAAAGCCTTCTTTTCAGTCCCCTTGATACCAGGGAATCACAAATAATATTAACACAACTTAAGAGTACCATATTCATCGGTAATCCCCATGTCCAACGTTGATACCATGGGCTCATCGGGCTGGGACCTCCGCAGTTCACCGAGCTCTTTCACGATGGCTGCTCTCTTGGCCTGCTTCATGATAGGTTCTCGTTCCTATTAACATAAGAAAATAATCTACTATTAGACAAACTTAAGAGGGACAAAACATTACATTTACAACAGATCTTAAATGAGTTTTTTCATCAAATTAAAACAAAATGATTGTACTTACCTCTGCTGAAATAATTGTATGTGTATCTTGTAAGTGCTTATCGAGGCGGGCAAGCTTTTTCTTCCCACATAAGTCGCAGTCCAAGCTGTCTGAAGTTCTGTGGTAGGAAATGAAAAATAAATGAGTCCAGGAAATCCAAGCTGATAACATAACAGGGTATCTATGCATAAATATGAGAAACACATTTTATTTAATCTTACCGTCCCATTCCCATATTTCACAAGAAGCTTGAACTCCTCTTTATTTGGAATGGTATGGGACACTGTAAGGTGTTGCTTTAAGTTGCTGTAGCTGGCAAAACACAATCCGCATACTTTTCCGCTCTGCAGATAATTAAAAATAATACACCAAATTAAGACTGCCTCCTCAGCAAACTATCACAAAGTACACTCTCTGTTATTTTCTACTTACCATCTTGCCAAAGAGGACATTCAGAACACTGAAACCTGTGCATTTAGAGGGGTTTAAGAAGGACATGTGGTCACAATGTTATTGTCAAAAACTGGAAAACTGAGCATATTCAAACAATAAATAACCCATCCCTCTGTTACCCTCAGCTGTGTATATCTCTGTAACTCCTTGCTGCCCCTTTGGGGCTCTGGACACTCTTCTTTCTGACTGTGCTGTCAGAGCTTCTCTAGAACTCTGCTTGCTCCTTCTTCTTACAACCTCATTTCCTTTCCCATCTTCAGAAGTCTTCTCTGCTCCCACACTTTGTGTTGATATCAGTGGACTGTCTCCAGCTTTCTTTGATCTATCTGTGACACTCTGACAAACTTCTAAGAGGGATGAAGCTCTCCTTGGCTCGTCCTTCACTGGCTTGGAAGCTGGATTTTCAGCCATGTCCATGGAGCAGAATTCAGTGCTGTTGCACTTGTTGCTTTGAATTTGTGTAATTGCTTTCTCAGTCTTCTTGTTTGTTTCTGTGTTGCAGGTTTTGTCCATTTCGACAGGGTGAGACACAGGTTCTGTGTCGGCTGTGTTAGTGGGTTTTGTTTGATGTGTGAGCGCAGTGAGAGCTGCACTTCTTGGTCTCGAAGAGGTCCTCTTGTGCACTGTCCATCTTTCCACCTCTTTAATCAACTTGTCATTGATACAGGCACTGGTCTTCTCTCTGTGATGACAAAGATATCTCTCCCTCAGTCGGTACTTTGGAGCCACAGGGTCCCTTGTTTCTTCACAATGAGACTGCTTCCTCTTTGTTTAAAGCGACCCTTTCCATTCCTCTCACAGGTGCAGCACTCACACATTTCATTTCCCTCCCCAAAAAAGTTGGCACCATAGTAACATGTGATCTCCTCGCCAGGTGAGATGGGTCTAATGACTTCAACATAAGCAAAGAACCTGCAAGCGACATACTTGCCGTTTGGATTGCAGTCATGGTTAACAAAACTTGCAGGCCCAAGCCAGAGCTGATCGCAGCGTTTGCGTAAGGAATACATCACGCTGAAGTCATTGACTCCAGCCTGCAGCACAGCACTGTCAGCGGGACTAAACTCTGCTATGCAGCCCAGCAGGACCTCAGCACGCTGTCCTGGAAACCAGTGCCTTGTTGAGGTTATCTTTGCTCCATTGGTCTCAGAAGAGTATCTGTCACTGGACTCTATCTTGACACCACTGTCCAACAGGAAGGCCCTGAAGTAGCAATACACATGTTGCCTCAGTAGTTCCTGATGACGGCTTCCCAGAGAATTAAAATAGTCACCAGCCAGTTTGCCCACTATCATCAGCAGTGCATCGAATGTTGCGCTGAAATCATGTGTATGCTGAAAGCTCAGCAGGGTCTCTTTGAGAATACCACAACACTGTATCTCTGGTGAAGGAGTGATGTTCATTTTATGGGTCCTGAAACCCAACAGAGGGTCCAGCACCAAACCCGTGGCCAGGTCATCAATCTCACACAGCTCCATAACACTCATTCTGGTCCCTCCATCCATTGCCTCAAACCATCAGCATGCTGAGAGTCTTTTGGAGTCAGTGAAAAGTATCGTCCGATCGACGGTTTATAACAACCTGTTCACTTTTGCTCACTTTTCTCTGTCTTCCCGTGAAGCCCAGCTGTTTAAATAAACATCACTTCTGGAATTTGTTGGCTGCTATTGACTGCAAATTCCAGACTGCATTGAGTGGCTAAGGCAAAAATGTACAAGATACAATGACAAATTAGCTTTAAAATGTATGTATTATGTAGCTAGATAGTTAACTAACTTCATGTTCCAAATTTCAATCTCTATATTAAGTAACAGATTGAAATTTGGAAATATTCCGCATTTACATCTAAATGATAACATTTTCATGTGCTGCCCAAAATGCAATAAAACATGTTTTTTAAAAGTTCAGAAGTGCATAAAAACACTGATAAACATGATATTGTGATGTTAGACAGTGAAATAAGGCAAACACAAACAATTTACAACACATTTTGTACAAGAAAAATCAATAAACAACAGACCTAATGCTTACCATGCAGTCAATGCTGCTGCTGATCTTCCTACTTCCTGTTGACACAGGAAGTCCAACTTTTAATCTATGTGCATGCATTATACAATATATTGAAATGTGGAAGTACAATATGGATATGTGGAATATACAATACTAAACTTAGAATATATGTTTTTTCTACTCCAACAATTAATCTATTTACAGCAATATGAAATGTGGAAATTATGTTTTTATGCCACAACTTGATGACTATGAAATCATTAGTATCCCCCAACCCCCACTCTCAATCACTGTTTCTAATCAATATACGTGCAGATGTTTAAGCCTGCAACAGAAAAACAAGCCGTTTTCATTTTAACATGATTCCAAGAGGCTATCCAAAAAATTCAACAGTTTCTGAAGGCAGAGAACGTCTGCTTTACATCCATATATGGGTTGTTAGGGTTGTGGTCTATAATCTAAGATACGACGCAGTCAGTCTTGGGAGGGTTACGTTAAAATGTATTCTGATACAAATACGAATTCCCTGTTAAAAAATGTAATCAGTAACCTCATCCGAGTATCACAATATGAAAGCAATGTTTATGAATTGCCTGTCCAGCTATTCCTTCATTTGTTACATGCAAAAGCATGTTTAGATTAAAAGTGGTAATTAAGCACATTTAAATTCATTTTCCTAAGTAACGTTATGTTATTCACATTTGACACTCCAACTGACACTCCAGACATCATTCTGGTCACCAGCATCACTTCTTGCTGTCCCGAAAATGTTTTTCACACACAACATTCAATGCAGGGAGTGAGAAGAAATTTCTCTGAGACCTTTCCAACAGTGCTTGTCCCACATCCCTGGCTGCTTCCCTTAAAAAGATATTGCACTTAACCTGGTGAAAAATCCCAACATTTGGCGCCCCCTAGCTCTGGACAAGAAGGGGCTGGAGCTGTGGATCAAAGACGCCCCGGATCAGCTCATCGGGCCCTTTCCGTCGATGCCTTGCTTGCGGCTCTACGACCGAGTCTGCCTGAGTTGGCTTCTTTCA
The DNA here is from genome assembly GCF_011397635.1 of Epinephelus fuscoguttatus. Taxonomy (NCBI): domain Eukaryota; kingdom Metazoa; phylum Chordata; class Actinopteri; order Perciformes; family Serranidae; genus Epinephelus; species Epinephelus fuscoguttatus. The sequence goes on from NC_064760.1 coordinate 46,818,693, forward strand.
TTTGATCAAGCAGAAAGGCCTGCAAGGCTCTCCATCCAAGAAGGCCTCGCTGCAGAAAAACTCAATCCGGGGTGGAAAAATAGACTTCCAGCTAGGGGTCCGATCTTCACATATGTTATGGAGCTCTTTGAAAGTTTCCGGGAACAGCCGGCCCCACGTCCCTAGCCGCTTGCGTTTTCGAGTTACGGCCTCCCAAAGTTCAGGGGTCAGCAGGTCACCCCACGCAGTCTTTTTTGGGCCTATTTGGCCATACAATGAGATGGAGACTTGGAACCACGTCTGGCTGAAACCTGCCATCCCGCCGATACAGGGTGTAATTTTTGGTACCCCTGAGCCCACGGGAAGGACCCCAAAAGGGGCCCAAAACTCAGCTTGGGCCCCACTTTACCTAGATTAAATTTTGGAATCCATTCACTAGATGAAAATATGGAAGTAAGATTTACCTAGATTAAATTTTGGAAGCCATTCATTAGATGAAAATATGGAAGTAAGATTTACCTCCCCATCACCTGAAGTACTTGAGGTAGGAGGACACCGAGGGCACTTTTGCACTCACGCCATGAAGGGCTTTCTGGCGCCCCACTTCCCGTGCCTCTACCCCCTTTCGTTTCAGAGTTGGCTCCAGAGCAGAGCCACATAGATGGCCCTGACATATGACATAGAGCTCTCTGAGACCTTTCCAGCGGTGCTTGTCCCACATCCCTGGCTGCTTCCCTTAAAAAGATATTGCACTTAACCTGGTGAAAAATCCCAACATTTGGCGCCCCCTAGCTCTGGACAGGAAGGGGCTGGAGCTGTGGATCGAAGACGCCCCGGATCAGCTCATCGGGCCCTTTCCGTCGATGCCTTGCTTGCGGCTCTACGACCGAGTCTGCCTGAGTTGGCTTCTTTCATTTGATCAAGCAGAAAGGCCTGCAAGGCTCTCCATCCAAGAAGGCCTCGCTGCAGAAAAACTCAATCCGGGGTGGAAAAATAGACTTCCAGCTAGGGGTCCGATCTTCACTTATGTTATGGAGCTCTTTGAGAGTTTCCGGAACAGCCGGCCCCACGTCCCTAGCCACTTGCATGCTGAGTTACGGCCTCCCAAAGTTCAGGGGTCAGCAGGTCACCCCACGCAGTCTTTTTTGGGCCTATTTGGCCATACAACAAGATGGAGACTTGGAACCACTTCTGGCTGAAACCTGCCATCCCGCCGATACAGGGTGTAATTTTTGGTACCCCTGACCCCAAAGGAAGTCAAAAAACACTTATTTGAAAAATCTGGTCAAAATTGGACTTTTTACATTAAAACAGATGAAAAGTTGCATTTAGGGAATCCAGCATTAAAATTTGGAATTTGACATTTGTTAGGCGATGCTGCCCCCTATGGTCAAATTTGGAATTTGGAATTGGTTAATTTTTCAAAGTTGGAATTTGGAATTTGGAATTCCGGATTTTTGTTTAGTAGATGAGAATCTGAGTTGGAAACATGGAAAGTGGGGTCTCGCCATTCATTGTGTATGTGAAAACCCTATCCCCGAAGGGGTAGAACCCTTCTAAGATTGTCCCGGTTTATTATTATTATTATTATTATTATTATTATTATTATTATTATTTTTTGTTGTCTGCCGCTTGAGCTGAAATTCCCGTGAGCTGGATTGAGCCAGAAACCTGAAACTTGGCCCAATGATTGGAAATGATGTGCATCAACTTTTATTAAAATATGAGCCCAGTCGGCCACATGGTGGCGCTGTAATTAAGGCTTAAAAATGACTTTTTTGGGAGGCCACGCCCCTCACACCATAAGTCTGATTGACTTGAAATTTGACACACAGGTCCAGCTCAATGTACTCTCCAAAAAAGCCTCTTGGACCATTTAGCTCCGCCTGACTAGATTTTTTGCTAATTTGCATTATTTGAAAAACAGTAAAATGACATAAACTTTTACAATTTTGACTCCATCAACACCAAACTTGGTACACGGCTTTGGGGGATGACAAGACACATTTCTATTATAAATGAACCAGATTGGTCAAAAAACATGGCCGCCACGGACCAATGAATCTTTGCTGAGGGCGGAGCTTAGAATTGATTGGCCATAACTCCCACACCCTTTGACCTATCATCACCAAACTTGGTGGGTGGGTCCACAATGAGACTTGGAAGCTGCCTACCAAAGCATTTTGAGCTCAGCCTATAGGGGGTGCTATAAATGCCACACATCTGTATCTCAAAGACCATTGGATGGAATTTCACCAAATTTGGTATGCATGCTCGAGGGGTGGCTATTAACTAATATCTTGAGTGCCATGTTGATAGGTGAAAGTGGGCGTGGTCTATTCATCATCAACCGTCATAATTTGCGTTTTATTAATTTATGACCAGCTGGAAGGACCTAGGGACATGAAACGTGGTACATGGACTATAAATGACATCCAAATACTGCTCAAAAAATTTGGTCCCAATCGGCCTTATGGGGGCGCTATAACATAGAGTGTAAAGCTTGAAAGGCTCTGCCCGCCGCACCACAAGTGCTATTGACTTGAAACTTTACACACACATCCTTC